>NC_056743.1:1718467325-1718469182 GCF_019279795.1 Protopterus annectens | reverse complement strand
CAAGGTCACAGCTGTTATTGCTTGCAAATGATACTAGAGAGGTCCAGCTCTGTAACAAGGGTCACTACACATTTGCATAACATGTACACATGCACAGCTGTTATTGCTCGCAAACGATACTAGAGAGGTCCAGCCCTGTAACAAGGGTCACTACACATTTGCATAACATGTACACATGCACAGCTGTTATTGCTTGCAAACGATACTAGAGAGGTGGATATTACATGTGTTATGTGCATGGATAGTTACCTGACTCTTCCAATTATCTTTGCTATCATGCTGCTAAACTGTCAGATGAATATAAATGATATGTATCCTGTTATTGAGTATTGTAATTGCCAATAGACATAACTACTGTTTGCATAACATAACAGAACTGCTATGTAGAATAGCATAAATGCATAACATGTACACATGCACAGCTGTTATTGCTTGCAAACGATACTAGAGAGGTGGATATTACATGTGTTATGTGCATGGATAGTTACTTGGCTCTTCCAATTACCTTTGCTATCATGCTGCTAAACTGTCAGATGAATACAAATGATATGTATCCTGTTATTGAGTATTGTAATTGCCAAAAGACATAACTACTGTTTGCATAACATAACATAGCTGCTATGTAGAATAGAATACAGATCTGCCTAAAATACTGTACATTACACAGTTATTGGCACAGTATTCCACAATGCACACAATATTTGCACGGTAAGCCTACCTTTAACATGTTCATCTTACTTATACACCCATACATATGTCGACTGTTGCAATATATCGACATATACTATCTCCTGTTGTAGCACATACTTGTTGGACCAATCCTGACACTGACAGTGGCTGGAAGTGAATTGGTGTGTTCCAAGCCCATATCATCCCTTGTGGTGTATGCGGAGTTTGCCATGTGACCTACAGCAGTACACGCATAGAATACTACAAGCGTTACTATACGTCGCTACAAGATAGCTATTTCCACTATATGCATTGATTACACTGTAATTCTTACAGTACAGGTACTACATGCACAGACATACTACATGTTATACATACCTTCTTAGTAATTTGGAGGTGTTATTGACTAGTATAATACTCATTTTCGGTTTGTCTTTCAGTGTTTTGTACTGTCCTATAGATAGATACAGATGGTTTGAATGTGTTACAAGGCAACCTTTTATAGTTACAGATCAGTAACATGCTATCCCAATAACCAATTGGTGTTCCTAAGTAGCTAATTACATGCACATCAGCTGTGCTGCTACTGCCTTAGCCAATACCATGGCTACAGTGGAGTATAACTGAGTACTCCACTTGGGCATTGTCCTTTGCCTTACTTGTGAAGAAGACAGCGTGGAAGTGTTGTTTGGAATCTATTGCAACAGCTGTATGGAGACAAACAGTAATATATTTTGTGTAATGCCTAGAGGACTTGGTCTAAATCTGAGTACTGCTGTTATACTTCTGAACATTGCTACTTGTACAGAGTTTGTCTGTACCTAATACTTCTGCATATGTTTCAGTCTGGCCAGGTTATTTGACCAGCTCAAGGCTGCATAGCTATGCATATAATGTTAGGGGGTTTACAGTGTGCTTACCAGACATATTTAGTTTGGTGTTACTGTGTATCATACTGTGCTGATAATCAGTACTCGGTAACACTTCCTGGTGTACACACCTTTCAACCCTCTGAAATGGGATTAGTTCATACAAACCATGTTAGATCAGCAGCTGTTCAATTCTATAATGGCAACTATTTCCCATGGGGCCATGTTAGTGTGTCCGTGTCCAGGTATATTAAGGTTTCAGCAGATGTTGTACAGTAGTTGAATAATTGGTAATGGTATGACAGTATGTATTGATGTA